>NC_089756.1:63782777-63802777 GCF_040412425.1 Macrobrachium rosenbergii
CAGTCTAGTAATATTCAATCAATTAGCTTCATTTTTCAACAAACGGGAAGTCTCTAGCACAGTATTTTGATTTATGGTGAATTTTTTAAAAAACATTTTTTACGTCCGCGCGTTACGAATTCATGCATCATTTTGTGATAATATTTTCTCTGTGTTGCTTTGATCGTTTTATAATTTGTTATATACCAAAATCATCGCAATTTAGTGTACAATACAACTGGAAAAAATAACTCATTAGCTTTAACCGTTTTGCTTACAGCGCGATTTGTATACAATTATATACGAGTTTTTTCGCTGTCATATATTCAATATTTATATATGATAATGATATATAGTTTTCATTTCTGATGGTTGCATACTAAACTTCAGGCAATAACAAAAAAATGAGCCAAAAATGAACTCTTAATCTTAAAAACTAAGCGTGCTGTGATTTTTGAAAAAACTTTTTTCCGCTTCGGCGCTAACTCACCGAACGCCGCCGGCATACGGGAGACGTTTTTGTAAATAGGGCTTCGGCGTTAAAGGGTTAAGTGGTAACTTTTCATGAAACATCCCATTTCTGGACTAAATTCTTAGCCTAGACCATGTAATTAGGACTAGATGAAATCGTAATCTGTGGTGGATGAGATGGTAACCTAGCCTTAAGGCTACATACTAAGGTAGGCTAATTGTGTTTTATGTAACACATACACTTAAGTGTGAATAAAATAATCCAGATTAGGCAGTAGCCTAGATTAGAGTAAGTTATAACCTGGTTATAAGGTTTCACTAATAAGGTTATACAATAGTAATTACTGTTTTATATAGTAAACCAAATAGCCTAGGATTGGATATAAACAACAAACTGGGTTAGACAAATTGTTGAATAATTATAAGGTTATGATAATCTGGATTAGACAATACCCTATACTGTACCAGGTTAAGAAAGAACAACCAAGCCTAGGGTTATACATAAACAGTATCCTAGCCTAAATGAAATAACCTATACTAGGTTAAGAAAGAACAAATAAGCCTAGGGTTGTACATAAACAGTATCCTAGCCTAAATAAAATAACCTAGTTTGTTACGACTCGGTAACATATCTGTAAGATTACATGCTAGTAGGGTCTTGTGTAGCCTATATCCTCAAAGTTTATATAAATCCAGAACAGGCAGTAGCCTAACCATATTAAGTAGGAACCCCTTATAAGGAATATCCTACTAGCTGTAGGAGAGCTGTTAATCAGCTCAGTAGTCTGGTAAAACTAAGGTATACTTAACTTATTAGCCTAAACAGCGATGGCCGAATATCAGATGAAAAGGTAGTCTCGGCCACATAAAACAGGAAAACAGATAAGAGAATTATTTTCTGTAAAGTTTATAGCTTTTAAGTTGTAAATAAGCCTAGAATAGGTTAAGCAAGAACCTTCTGAGAAATCCTCTATTCTTAGCATAACGTAGATTAAACTAGAATCATTACCCCAAGCTATGCAAAACAGTAGTTTGGGTTAGTCAAACAAATTAGTTCATAAGTTAGTCTGAATGGCATTAACAATTGGAATTAAAAATATAACTTGGTCATTGCAAAAGGACTAGCAGTGTATAAGTAATACAGTTGGTCTGGTTAAACTAACGTTAAAAAAAAAATGTACAGGTGTCAAAACTAACCTAACCCAAGAAGGTTTAACATAGATATTTAATTAAATGTATTAAAACTGCACAACTGCAATCAAATTAACCTGTAATATGAAAACTTTATGAAGAACTACAGAAGTGTCCCTCACTTAAAAAGGGATTTTGACAAAGGAAAAATCTATTTCTGGGAAGACCTGTGTCACCAAGTGAAATGGTTCCAATAGCACACATTTCTAGGTATAAATATTGCTAAATATACCAGAGAAAAAGCAATCCATAATGCCAGGGTTACTACCCTGGATCGATCACCATAATGGTGTCGGTATGCACTAGGGGTGAGTGGTCCACTATCACAGATCTTCATCCCAACAGATTTCTCCATTCTCAAAGTCCCAAATTTGGGTGTGCCGATCCACAAGGATTACCTTCCGCTCCACCCACTAGGAGCCCTCCGCGCCGCCATCTTCATCCCAAAATTAGCACCCACCAAGCTTGGTATGCTATCCGGGTGGGAAAGGAAGTATAGGGATGGGTCACTGGGTGACACAGGTCTTCCCCAGAAATAGATTTTTCCTTTGTCAAAATCCCTTTCTGGGCTCGACCTGTGTCACCCAGTGAAATAGTAACAGAGAATCAGCCATACAAGAGCTTGGTGGTACCATCTAAAGGATTACCTTAATGGAACTAAATAAAACTAAGAAAAAAAATACTGAGTTTTAATAATCCCAAATTATAGAGTCAAAAAATATAATTAAAAAACTATAAGGCACATAGCCTAAAATTACCAAATAAACAACACCAAGATACTTAAAGCTAAACAATTTATGACTTAAAACAGGATCTCAATGTTACAGGCAGGAGTCAGGCTGTGAAGCAGGCCTGACCTAAAAGGCTAGAAGCAGGGTAAGCAAGCAAGGCAGGTAGGCTAGAGAAAATACCAATAGGTAATTTAGTCAAGATTACATTACAACAAGGATAAACAAGTTATATAAACTAGTCTTGAGCTGGGCCAGGAGGAACAGTACTTCCTGCAGCTACTGTGGAATATTTAAGAGCCTCTAAGGACTTAAGATAGTGGCGTTTAAATACTGTTGGTGATTTCCAGCCCGTGTATACTTTTAAGGTCATCAAAATTCATATTGTGAAAATAATTAGCTGAGGTGGCTACCGCTCGAATATCATGTACCCAAGGTACTGAATCCAGGTTAGCCTGTTTAATAAAATAAAGAATTTGTTGCCTGATGGCCTTTAAGGAAATGGTACCCCATTTTTCCCTAACAAAAAGAGGGCCTGAAGTTCTATTAGAAGTTCTATTTAAATAAGCTTTTTAAAGTGTTAACTGGACATAAAGATAGATCCTGTGGAAGGGGAATAATCTTCCAAGGAGACCATCTATTTTGTGGATCCTCATTCTTTGCTAGAAATTTGGGATCCGGAGACAACAGAACTTCTCCTGACGGAGGAAATCAACATGATTCGGTTCTCTAGACAGAGCCGACAGTTCAGAAATTCTAGCTCCTGAGGCTAGACTTACTAAAAATAACGTCTTCCTTAACAGACTCGGGTATGTACATAATTCGTTATCAGTGTCTGATGCCAATTTAAGTACGTCATTTAAGAACCAGGAAACCGTGTGTGGACAGGTTGCTGGCCTAAGGCGAGCACATGCTTTAGGAATTGACGAAAAATATGAGTTTGTAAGGTTAATATTAAAGCCATGTAAAAATATTTTCCTTAAAGCAGATTTTGTTGTAGTAATAGTACTAGGGCAAGTCCTTTCTCAAATAATGATCTGAAGAAAGAGATTGCTAGATTCGTGGTCATTTTCTGAGCCTTAGATTCCCTTAGAAATAATGCTAACTTTTTAACTGCTGAGTCATATTGTCTAAGTGTAGATTCCCTCTTATCTGATTCTATGAACAGTGTATTAAGAGGGTCAATGTTAGCATCTTTCTGAGCTGCAAACTTCATGAAGTCCATAAAGCTAGGGCACTCAGAATTCTTGAGGAAGCTGACACAGTCCGAGTTTGCACTACTTGTGTCAATCTTGGATTGGGAATCTGTTTGTGCCGGAGCTTCAACTCCAGTAGAAGAGGAAACCAATTGCTCTTTGGCCAGTTGGGTGCCACAAGAGCTACTTGACCTTTGAATGATCTGAGTTTGTGTTAAAACTTTCAACAGTAGGTTTATTGGTGGAAACAGATAGGTCCTTCGCCATCTGTTCCAGTCAATTGACATCGCATCTATGGAATGAGCTAAGGGGTCTAGATTGGGAGCAACGTAACACGGAAGCTTGTGGTTGCTCTCTGTGGCAAACAGGTCTACCTGGAGACCCGGTACCTGAAGACAAATCCACTCGAACGATGTCTTGTCCAAGGACCATTCCGACTCCAGCGGAGTTGTCCTGGATAGAGAATCTGCAATGACATTTCGAACACCTGCCAAGTGGGTAGCTGACAGGTGCCAAAGATGTTTCCTTGCCAGAGAGAAAATTGCAATCATTACTTGATTGATATGGCTCGACTTGGAGCCCCTCTGTTTAGGCAATGTACAATTACTGCACTGTCCAGCACCAGTCTGATGTGAATCTGTCTGGCTGGACGTAGTTTCTTCAATGTTAGAAAAACTGCCATTGCCTCTGGAATGTTGATATGGAACTGGCGGAATACTGTCGACCATGTTCCTTGAACTTTCTTGTGTTGGGAGTATCCTCCCCATCTGCTTAGGGAAGCATCCGTATGGATCACTAGCGATGGAGGGGGAAATTGAAGAGGCACTGACCTTGCCAAACTCTTGACTGTCGACCATGGTTGAAGCCTTTTCCTCAATACCAGCGGAATTAGAGACACCTTGTCTCTGTTTCTGCTGCTGGCTCGTTTCCGCCATACCCTGTTTATATCCTTCAGTCTGGCTTTCAGTAACAAATCTGCTACTGAAGCGAACTGAAGAGAGCCTAGAACTCTATCCTGGGTACGACGAGAGGCTATTTTGTTCTTGAGGAACTGCCTGGTAGCTTTGGCTATTTCCCTCCTTTTGGCTGGCGGAAGTGACAGTTTGTGTGTGTTTAGGTCCCATTGGATTCCCAACCACTGAAATTGAGCAGCCAGGACTTGACGGGATTTCTTCCTGTTTATTTGGAATCCCAAGTATTCCAGGAAGTTGATTACTGTTATTGTTGCTTTTCGACATTCCTTGGCGTTGGATGCCCATATTATCCAATCGTCCAGGTATGCGGCCAGCATAATCCCTTGAGCCCGTAGCTCTTGGACTACTGTCTCCGCCAGTTTGGTAAATATTCTGGGCGCTATGTTGAGCCCGAATGGCATGACTCTGAATGAGTATGCTTGTTTTCCTAGTCTGAACCCTAGGTAAGGAGAGAAATTTCTCGCAATCGGGACGTGATAGTATGCGTCTGAAAGATCTATAGAGGTGGTGACGGCCCCAATGGGAAGTAGGGTCCGTACCTGCGAGATTTAAGTATCTTGAAACTTGTCGCATTGAAGGTATAAGTTGAGACAGAGACAAGTCTAGAATTACTCTTTGCTTGTCTGAGTTTTTCTTTGGGACACTGAACAGACGGCCTTGAAATTTCAAGTGCCTGACTTTCTTTATTGCCTTCTTTTGCAGGTCTTTTGCATAGTCAGTAATTCTTTGGATGGAGTTGATGGAATCTGACTGGCGGAGGAGGTCCTCTGCTCCAGCTCCATCCCAGACCTTTTGAAATTATGCTGTGGGCCCATGGACTGAAGGTCCAATGGTCCCGAAGAGATACAATCTCCCGCCTACCTGAGGAGGCTCATTGATTGGAAGAGGTCTTACTCCCTCTGCCTCCTCGGGTTCCTCTTCCACGCGAGAGAGGTCTGGACACTGCTCTACCTCTGTAGGAGGCTCTGGCTCTACTACCCCTCGCATGTCTATTGTATCCCCGAAACGCCCCTTGGTTTTCAAACGAGGCGTTGAAAGCTGGGGACGTCACGAAGGCTGGCGGAGCCGAAGCTTGTTGAGCCAGCTGCATCAGGATGTACTGCGGTTGAGGCTGTGCCTTAGATGTGGAAGGCTGTCCGATCTGTGAGACCTGTACCGCCTGAAGCACAGTCTGAGCCTGAGGCTTCCGATAGTTCTGGAATCTCCTGAACCTCTTCCTTTCCTTAGGTTGAGGTCCGGAGGTCTCAGAGGACTTCCTTTTGAAAGGAAGACCCCAGCGAGAGCGAAGACTCTGGTTCGCTCTGGTTGCCTCTGCCAGGACATTATTGACCTCATCCTCTGGGAAGAGATTAGGTCCCCAGATAGAGCTCTTCATGAGTCTATTGGGCTCATGCCTGATGGCGGCATCGGCAAAGATGTGCTTTTGGCAGTTCTGCCTCGCGACCACAAAGTCATAAAGGTCCGATTGGAAGGATGCCAATAATGACTTTGTGAGGACCTGAAACAGAGGTTCGTCTGTATAGGCTAATGCAGTCACCTCTGGGATGGTGACAGAATGAAGGGAGCAACTCAGCCTGCACCTAGTCTCAAACTCCGTCTTCAGCAGAGCATCCGGAATCCTAGGAAGTTGCTCACTGAACAGGGTGGAGGCACACTCGAGATCGAGTTTCCCCACCGTGAACGTTGCCGGAGCTCCCACCCAACATTCCGAATCTCCGGGGAAGAGAAGAGAAGTAGGATCTGTCTCCCGGAGTTGAGGTATGGGTTTGCCCTCTATCCCAGCCTGAAGGGTCAGTTCTGCAATCTTAGTAGTGCAGGGGGTCGGGATAGAGTCCCCTACAGAGAACATCGTGAAACTTCCTTTAAAGGGAGTAAGTTTCGTGTTCTCGCACTCCCAGTCAGTGAGAGCGCACATCAGGGTGGATTGAGCTTGGTCCCTAGGAAAGATGACCGTTTCTTTCGGGACTTTATCGGATCTAATCCAGGCTTCAACAGTTAACCTGGCAAAGCCTGGATAGGGAGGCACTAGTTCTTCCAGACGACGAGTGCCCAATCCCTCTATGGTCAGAGTGCCCTCGTGCAGGGGGGCATGCAGGGCCAGCCGCCACGGGTTCCCCTTATCAAAGGGGGGCAGTCTGGAAGCATCCGGGACAACATGCAACTGCTGTACTGCTCCGGATTGGATGAATACGGGGAGCAAGCTTTCCTGGGCCTGCAACCTCTGTGTCAATGACACCACTGACTGTCCGGAGGTCTCTAAGCTTGTAACAAGCTGAGACGAGAGATCTTGTAGCCGAGCTTCAACCTTAGAGTCGATCCTCTGCATCAGGAGGTCGACGAAAGCCTCAGAGTCGAAGCTAGGCTGTGGGGGCTTAGCCTTCGACACTCTGGTTCTCAACCCCTTAGACGGGGGAGTAGCCTTACTTGAGTACGTCACTGGTTTGGGAGCCAGTGACAACCTAGAGGGAGCTGGCGGATTAGACCTTTGCGGTCTAGAAGACTTGGGTAAGTCTTTCTTCTTCAAAGATTTCACCTTGGGGATAGCAGACCGAGATCTGTCCCCAAGGATAGCTGGTTTGGAAAATCCTTGGAAGGAAGAGGACGAAGATGGAGAACTAGCTAAAAGTGATCTAATTTCGTTACTTCCACCTGCCTCACTTACCGCCCTACCTTCTACCTGATGGTCATCTACGCTCATCGGCTCGATGTGGATGTTGATGGCCGCTACCTCTTCCGTCACTTCTTCCGACAGATTATCGTCTTCTGGGGGCTGCGTCTCCTCCCTGATCCTCACGATGAGTGGGGCGGCCACTTCCTTCGGTATTAAGTTACAAGCAAGCACTCTATGTTACTCCCCGTGACTTGTCGCAGAAATCTCATTGTGTCACACAAAATGGAATGGCGTAATGAGCATTAAAATCAAAAGAGAGTGTTCGCATATAGCCCATCTCTCAAAATGCCCAGGGCAGTAACCAAATAATGGAAACCGTAAACATGCCGGAAACCATACCCACCAGAGTGGTTAAATGGACAATAACAACGAGAGATCCGACTAGTCTGATGGAGATTCCATCGCCTCAAGCAGGCGTGTAAACACTAAGTACTTATAAACACTAAGTCTATCATATCGTAACTCTTATTTGCTTTCACAGGAAAGGTAGGTGAGTGGCGGAAACCCAGCGGAACAGCAACCGGTCAGGTGGATGCACCCTCCGAGAAGCCGAGTACAACCTCCTATACGGAGGTGCTGAGCGAAAGCGATCGGCATTCCTCTTACGAGGATGTCACCCAGGCAACGTCGCCAGATTCTAATCGTTCAGGTAAAGAAGGACTAGGCTAAATACACGAAAAAGCCCGGAGCATAACCTCCTGTTCCTAGCCTACCTTCCAAAACCAAAACTTTTTTGGTCTGGTCAGGAAGGCTAGGATGGGCGCTACAGGTGTGGGGAGAGAAGAACCTTCGTATTAATCTAGCCTCACCCTCCAAAACCGAATCGGTCCGGTCAGGTGGCAAGGTATGAACTGAGGAGCCCCCTCACTATTCTAACCTCACCTTCCAAAACCTAACGGCCTGGCCAGGTGGGCTAAGAGTGAAGGAGGAACTCTCTCACTAGCCTAACCTCACCCTCCAAAACCTAACGGCCTGGTCAGGTGGGCTAAGTGTGAATGAGGAACTCTCTCACTAGCCTAACTTCACCCTCCAAAACCGTAAAACGGCCTGGTCAGGTGAGCTAGGAAGCCTGAGCATCGTGTAAGAGCGCAAGACATGCCTAGCCTAACCCTTCAAAACCGCATCACGGCCTGGTCAGGTAGGCCAGGCTAGTAACTACCAAACTGATAGAATTAAAAACCAACCTTGTTATAGAGCAAATAATATATAATATAAAGTTAACCACCCATGATGTGGGTTAGCCTAAAGATTATATATATACATAAACATAAATGATTCGGTGGCAGAGAAGGCGTAGGTACATTAGGTACCAAGATGGCCTACCTCTGATGCCGAATCACATGCATAAACTAATCCAGGAATGGACATGACATCCATCCTTATACACATTAGCTATAATCATGATAATAATAATAACACCATCAAGAAGGCACCAACCCGCTGGTGGAGGAAAGGAAACTAATAAAAAGACTCAAAATCTATGATCAGAAAAATTGAGCCTAGCTCATCTGTTTAGGCAATGTACAAAGCCCTGAAACAAAAGTTCCTTTGCCTCTAAACCAGCGACATGGTAAATTCTCCAAAATATGCTCCAAAACCGAAATGGAGTAAATGAAAAGTATCTAGCAGAATTTCGTTCTGCTAATGATAATGCTGAGACTGAAGGTCGAAAACGCAACAGAGGCAAGCATGGCCGACGTTCGGTTGTGCACCTGGTAAACATATTTTACGTACAGATCATAAATACTGTGCCTCTCACGTTTAACAAACCAACCAGATAAAGTACTCAACTTAGATGGTGTGAAATCCTCGTGGGATGACATGATTAAAGCTGAATTGGATGAAAATCACCAAGAAAAAAGAGACATGTGTTCTCGTGTTTGTGCTAGATTTTGGAATGAAGATGGCGGCGGAGTGGTAGGTGGGTGAGCGGAAGGTAAAGGGGTGGATCGGCACACCCATATTGGGGGCTTTGAGAATGGAGAAATCTGTTGGGATGAAGCATCTGTGATGGTGGCTACCACTCACCCCCTTAGTGCATACCGACACCTTTGTGGTGATCGATCCAGGGTAGTAACCCTGGCATTATGGATAGCTTTTTTTCTCTGGTATATTTAGCAATATTTATACCTAGAAATGTGTGCTATTGGAACCATTTCACTGGGTGACACAGGTCGAGCTCAGAAAAGAAATTGACAGGTGGCAAAATAGCTTAGCTCCTAGTAAATAAATCCCAACAACTCATTTAATTTTTGGTCTGAACCATAGTCACTGGTTATCAACCATTTTCTTTATTCTGGATAACAATTAAGGTTTGGCAATAAAGAGCAGGAAACAACACAAAAGAACCTAAACAGTATATGTATTATCTTTGTGGTTCTAAGGTGACTTATCTAATAATGTTGGGTCTGGCATGATTATTGCACCTTCCCAGCAATATCTCAGCATGACCACCACTCCATGGCAATAGTGTTTCGGGAATCCAATGTAAATTCACAGGTTATCAACCATTTTCTTTATTCCAGATCTCCATTATGGTCTGGCAATAGAGAACAGGAAACATACACACCTATATATGTATCACTCATTGTGGTTTTACTGTGACTTACCTAATTATGTTGGGTCTGACTGCAGGATTACAGTACAGTAATACCTCGATCATACATGATTCATTCTTAGTTAAAAATATGGAGTGAACATTGCCGCAAATTCTGAACAGACACTGAGAACATTTTCATTGGACCCTAACTAACTGCCATATGCGATTTTTTCACAGACACGCAACATTTGCAAATCCTTGAGAAACCTTGCAAAAGTGTTTGTTTACATTTTTATCTAATTTATAAGTTTTCAAGCTTTTATGTGTAAATTAAATAACATTAAATAATAAAAACACTTATTCTCTCTCTCTCTCTCCCTTACTGAGACAAGAGAATTTTTATGGTTACATGTACATGCTTATTTGTTTTGTATGATAAATGATTTACCTAATAATAAGTACTAATTTTCAAATAATAATAATAATAATAATAATAAAACTATTTTTATAGTAAATAATATGATATTCTAAACAAACAAATATCTTTTCCCAATCTTTTGTGAAACCTTTGAAGAGAGGGGCGAGGACAAAGTTGTCAAATGTCAGTCATTGTCCACAGTGTGTCAAAGGATTTCTACACTCTCTCTTTCTTTTTCCTTCATAAATCATGAATTTCCATCTTTTGATATCTAACGTAAGAATAACTTCTCTCTCTCTCTCTCTCTCTCTCTCTCTCTCTCTCTCACAGTTTCTCTCTCTCTCTCTCTCTCTCTCTCTCTCTCTCATGTTATTCTCTCTGTCTCTGTAATAATTCATAAATAATTTAACTTGATATTTTAAGTAAGGACAATCTCTCTCTCTCCCTCTTTCTCTCTCTCTCTGTAATAATTGATAAATAATTTCACTCTCTTAAGGACAACCCTTATCTCTCTCTCTCTCTCTCTCTCTCTCTCTCTCTCTCTCTCTCTCTCTCTCTCTTGTTCTCTAGTTAGAGCGATACACACTTTTACAACTTATTATTTCTCTCTATGTCTTTACCTGTACAGTAAATAGTTTAAAGTGAACTCATTTTACCTGTACTGTCTACAAACTTTAAATGCACTAGTGTGGCAAATACGTTCTAAAATGCAGAGACATAATAACTAAGAGTTGTATGGCTCCAAATACAAAACACTGTTTATTCATGAAAATGCATTTCAGAACAAAGAGAAAGAGATGTAGAATCAAGAAGTTCTTACAAACGAGGTTGAAGAATTCTGAAAATAGATCAGACTTGGAAGGGAGACAGAGAAATTCTCTTCCAACTATCTATTTTTATGTCAACCATTTATTTCTTTTTTTAAAGGTAATGTGTTTTTAACTTTAAATGAAATTAGAGTTTTTAATTTCATTTAAGTGAACTTAATACTTTAAGATAACGATTAGGGTCATATTTAGCATTTAAAAGAAATAAGCATTTATTAGCATTTTTGAGACCATGCCAAACTTACCTTTTTTTCAGGAATACTGCCTCTAGTAACCATCCCCAAACTAAGACTTCTTTGAAAGAAACATTTATGAAGTTGACGATGTACTTATTTGGTTTTCGGATGTCATGCAACTTAGGAAAGGAACAAGGATCTAATTTTTTTAACCCCTTTGTACCGGAAGCACATCCAGCCTCCAGTACTGCATTCCACATTCACATTAACTATTACCTAGACTATATTTTTTCATGACAATGAAGTTTCTTATTACTATATTGTTTTAGATATGAGTATTGTGTGATATTACAAACAAATATTATAATAATGATATTATCATTATTATAATAAAATAATGGGTTCTATTGAATATTATTGCTGCTTCAGCTGCATTTATTTTGTAGAAGACTTTTTCTGGATTCTGCTTCTTTATATATTCTATACAGTTAGTTCTATACAATTGTTGACGACGTTTCAACAGACTCTCTGTCATTCTCCAGCGGAGCTAGTAGAGGACTGGCAGATTGCATAGGTCCTTCTGAATTTATACACGGGCTTCAGCGGGGGTCATGGAGTTCATTCTGATCGGCTGCAGTCGGAGAACTTCAAGCCAAATTTCTGCGGCGAAGCTCAATCCTGACAGATCTTCACAACCTGGGAATATCCCTCATTCCAGCGTTCCCATTGGCCTGCCGTTGCGTGATGTCATGCCGACTGACATCATCGGTAGTTCGCCTTTTATTGGGCGGAGGATGAATGATGTCATTATTTACTCTTTCTGTCGTAGTCGGGGTTGTCTCGAAGGCGCCTCGCTCATCAGGGGTCTCCATTCTCAGGGGTTGTCATTTTCAGGTATTCATTGGATTTGGTGGGTGTTCTGCATTACTCTTCTCAAATTCGTGGGTAGGAGCGATGCCTCCTGGATCGTATTCATTGCTGGTTTTCTCAGCAATGAGGAGCGCCTCTAGCAGGCCAGAGCCTCGAGGGTCGGCGGCTCTCCGATTATACTTATATTTTGTAAAATATTGTCGCGGGAGAAAATCAACAATGAATACAACCAGGAGGCATCGCCTTAGGCCACGAATTTGAGAAGAGTAATGCAGAACACCCACCAAATCCAATGAATACCTGAAAATGACAGAAGAGTCTGTCGAAACATCACAGCAACAATTGTATAGAACTAAAAGTAAGTATAGCTTAGTTTTACCAGACCACTGAGCTGATTAACAGCTCTCCTAGGGCTGGACCTGAAGGATTACACCTATTTTACGTGGCTAAGAACCAATTGGTTACTTAGCAACGGGACCAACAGCTTATTGTGGAATCGAACCACATTATAGCGAAGAAACAAAAATGAATTTCTATCACCAGAAATAAATCTCTAACTTTTCATCATATAAGCCCTCAATCGAACCCCCAAATGACGGTCTGAAGCTCAACCAACTCGGCCAACAAAGGGTATTCGTTATATAAAGAAGCAGAATCCAGATTTTTACTTTTCCCCCATGAAATAACAAATATAGGCAAAAGCTGTTAGCACGCACCTCCAATGAAGAGAAGTCCGCAATAAGGAAAATAGAAAAAGTCTTCTACAAAATAAATGCAGCTGAAGCAGCAATAATATTCAACAGAACCTGTTTAAAAGAGGGTCTGCTGCCAAATTATAATAATAATAATGATAATAATAATAGTAATAACAATAATAATACAGTACAATAATGATAATACGTAATTATAATTTGTAAAAAGAAAATATTACAATAATAATAATAATAATAATAATAATAATAATAATAATAATATATTGATGATTACTGTGCTATCATATGGTTGAGCACGTAAGATTATTTTATCTTAAGACCTTCAAAAAAATATATTTCCACTAAAATCATTCTTATCGTATGCATAGTGTTGTTACTTATTGTAGAGAACTAGGGAAATTAGATAGAAGAGAGAGAGAGAGAGAGAAGAGAGAGAGAGAGAGAGAGAGAGAGAGAGAGAGAGAGAGAGAGTAACAGTGATTTTTCAAAAAGCCATTGTTATTATCGTGGATTCAAATACGCTGATCAAGCAGGACTTTGCACGAACTCAAAAACAGTGAGCAAGTAAAAACCGTTAAAGCCATAAAAACGATCATAAAAGTGGGAAGTAGTGGCCTCGCGATTAAGTTAACCAAATCATGAGTCAGCACAGCCAAAAAGCTTACAGCAGCCAGCTCTATAACCCCACCTTCACAGGAGGCGTTTTCATGCAAATTCCGGGAAATTGGAGCTGGACAAAGTGATGTACTTCAACACCCTCCAATCAAACATGCTAGGGAGGGGTCTTTCACACACCCTCATAAGATCACCTCCAATCAAGTCCTCTAAGGAGAGATTTGAATCACACCCACTACAGTCCTTCTAATCAACTATTTGAAGGGGAGGCCTTGCTGATAAATCCGTCCAATAGGACTAGAAGGAGGTAGAGATTGCAGATAACAAGAAATCGAGGGGTTCGACAGGCTGGAGATCGACAGGAGAGAGCAGATTAGAACTGTGTCCACTAAGGGAGAGTACGTCTCCCCTCGCTTCTGTGTTCCCCATATAGACTGAGTCAAGTTAATTACTCCAGAGTGATTTCGTTTATACCACTGTAACCTGTTAATTTTGTACTGATCTTTATAATACTAAGTACTTATTAAAGTGAATTTACCAATCTTGTCTCTATACGCCTTCCTGAGAGATATCAATACTTAAATAATTTATCTTGAAGAAATATACCAGTTGTGGTATTGGCGTCGAGGACACACACAGAAGAAATCAAGGTAAGAAGTGAGAGACTAAAAACATACAACAGAGGAGAAAAGATCCTTACAATATAATAATAATAATACTGGCAAGAGGCTCTCTCTTAAACAGGCACTATTGAAAGAAATCGCTGCTTCAGCTGCATTGCTCTTGTATAGAGTCTTCTCTATTTTCCTTATGACAGTTTTCTCACTGTGATTCATCAGGAGGAGTTAAATTTCCAGTGATTTCTGTATATTTCTATTAAGAGTTCCGCATATTTCTATTAAGAGAGAGTCAAATTTGGTGGGCATACACCATAGGGTTTTTTATACATAAAGGGTAAATGTATCGAATATGGATATAGGTCAAAATCTTGAAGTGGCCAATGTTTCTCCTGGATTCATCCGAGTATGATCACTGCAGAGGGTCGGAGTAGACTGCTGGTGCTAGAGGGATCTACTCTATAAATAGTCGTAGGTCAGAAGGGGGTTTCCTTATGCTGATTTGTCATTGGTTGGTGACACATAGCAGCCTCCTATTGGCTGGAGAAAGTTGCAGCCTAGCAGACCATCAAGGCAGGGGTGTGACGTCGCTGGGTGGTGTGCGATGCCATGGTGGCTCAAATTTTCATTGGCTGCTGGGTTGCCCGTCTCATTAGGTATTCGTTGCACAACGTCATGGCGGCTCAAATTTTCATTGGCTGCTGGGTTGCTCATATCATCAGGTATTCTTGGGCGGGGTGAGCTCCGGTCCGATTTTGACGTGTCCTGGTATATTTCTTCTTAAGCTGGTGAGGAGGAAAAGCACTTCCTGCATTGTGTTCAGTGAGTGCTTCTCTTGTTGAATAGCGAGCACCTCTAGCAGTTGTAGACGTGGCTGGTCATGGCCCTCTCTATTATCCTGGTGTTTTTGATAATATCGCTGCTGGAGATGGCTTCCTGGTGCGCGATCTTGGTGTGGTTCCTGGTTCCTAATAGCTCCTTCCTGTGCATGGCATGAAATTCTCTTGGACAGCTTCATGGTAGTCATTCCAATGTAAGAGCCGAGGTATCCATGGGTGAGGCATGAAAATTTAGACTAATTTGTCTGCTTCAAGGGATCTCTTGCTGGCGGGGTCGGATTGTTCTTCATGATTAGATCCTGGTATGTCGATTTTGGCCAGTAGATGACAAGTTCAAGTGACTTTGTTGGCTTCAGTGGGGATCACAAACCATAATTTCTTTAGTACATCTTCATCCTCACGGTAATGTGAGTGCATTCTTGCCTTATAATACAGGTGGATTTTCTCCTAGGGGTGGGGCTTTGGTCTCACTCTCGTACCACCGATCCAGCGCTGTACGAACTTCCTTATTGACTTGTTGGTTTGAGTACCCGTTACTCACAAGCATCTGGGAGACGCAGTCAAGCTCATGGTGAGTATCCTGCCAGGATGAGCAGTGGGTGAGGGCCCTCCTAACGTAGGCCCTGACCATGGTGTTCTTGAACCTTGCAGGGCACTTGCTGTTCCCATTCAGGCACAGGCCTAAGTTTGTCTGCTTCGGTTAGACTGAAGATTTTAAGTTTTGGAGACAAGGACGTCGAGGAAGGGAAGCTGGCCATTGTTGCTAAGTTCAACGATGTAATTCAGTGAACTGCACTGTTGGAACATACGCCAAACAGCGTCAACCTCATCCTCATCATCTGCTTGTACAAAAGTGTGTCAATGTATCTTTACAGGGTCTTCTTATATGTGAGAAGGCTCTCTCCTCCACTGTGCCCATATAGAATTTTGTGAAGAGGACACCAAGGGGCTCTATGGGTGGAGAAAGGGGCCTTCTTTGTACATATCTTGAGGAGGGCCCTTAGGGATACTTTGGGATGTTCAGCTGGGGTGAGGAGGAGTCTCTGTAGACGTGGTCCATGATGATATCAATGGTCTCATTGACAGTAACGTTCTAAAAAGAGGCTCACGGCCAAGGAGACAATAGTACCCCTGGGAGTCTCAGATTTCTTAAAGGAACTACATTGAAGAGCACAGGCTGTAACAGCTTGGTAAATGTAGGGTGTCAAAATTTGGTTTAGGCGCTATTGTCCATATGTGGGGGCAGGTGTCTGGCTGATGATGGGCGGAGGGGGTTCTCTTATTGTGCATTTTTACGTTGCCACAGATGCAGTGTGCCTCCCGCCCATCATCGGAGACTACAACCTCGGTTACCTGGAGAGCAACGTAAAAATGCTCAAGAATGGGAACCTCTCCGCCCCATCATCAGCCAGACACCTGCCCCCACGTGTGCAAAGCGCTAAACTAAATTTTGACACGCCATTCCAAGCGTTTGTAGTCTGTCGTTCTTCAATGGTGTTTTGAAGAAATCCGAGACTTCCTGAGAGACCAGTACTATTGCATCCTTGGATTCAGAATCTCTTTTTACAAATGTTCCTGTCGACAAGACCATTAATATCATCATGGACCGCGTCTACAGAGACTCTTCCACACCCCAGCTGAACATCCCAGAAGTATCCCTAAGGGCCCTCCTCAAGATATGTACAAAGATCTTGGCCCTTTTTCCACCCACAGAAGGAAACAGTGTTTGATGGGTTTCCCCTCTGGTGTCCTCTTCAGTGGAACTTCTATATGGGCACAGTGGAGGAGAGAGTCTTCTCACATATAAGAAGACCCTGTAAATATGCAAGATGCATTGACGACATTTTTGTACAAGCAGATGATGAGGATGAGTAGTTGACGCTTTTTGTCATATATTCCAACAGTGCAGTTCCTGAATTTGTCGAACATAGCAACAATGGCCAGCTTCCCTTCCTCGATATCCTTGTCTCCAAAACTGACTATGGCCTACCCTCCATCTACCCGAAGCAGACGAACTTAGGCCTGTGTCTGAATGGGAACAGCAAATGCCCTGCAAGGTTCAAGAACACCATGGTCAGGGCCTACGTTAGGAGGGGCCCCCCACCCACTGCTCATCCTGGCAGGATACTCACCATGAGCTTGACCGCGTCTCCCAGATGCTTGTGAATAATGGGTACTCTAACCAACAAATCAATAAGGAAGTTCGTAACAGTGCTGGATTGGTGGTACAACGAGAATGAGAGACTGCAGCCCCACCCTAGGAGAAAATCCACCTGTATTATAAGGCAAGAATGATCATTTTCACATTACCATGAGGATGAAGACTTACTAAAGAAAATTATCATGGAGAATGTGATCCCCACTGAAGCCAACAAAGAACTGGAACTTGTCATCTACTATCAAAATCGACATACCAGGGACCTAATCATGAAGAACAATCCAACCCCGCCAGCAAGAGATCCCTTGAAGCAGACAAATGTAATCTAATGATTTTCATGATAATGCCCATGGATGCCCTGGCTCTTACATTGAATGACTAAAATGAAGCTGTCAAGAGAATTTCATGCCATGCACAGGAAGGAATGCTATTAGAACCAGGAACCACACCAAGATCGCGCATATTTAGGAAGCCATCTCCAGCAACAATATTATCAAAAACACCAGGATAATAGGGAGGGCCCCTGACCAGCGATGTCTATGACTGCTAGAGGCGCTCCTTATTCAACATGAGAAGCACTCACTGAACACTATGCAGGAAGTGCTTTTCCTCCCCATCAGCTTAGGAAGAAATATGCCAGGACACGTCAATAATACCGGACCAAACAACACCCCCGGCTCAATGAATACCTAATGAGACGGGCAACCCAGCAGCCAATGAAAATTCAAGCCATCATGGCGTCACGCCCCTGCCTTGAAGGTCTGCTAGGCTGCAACAGCGCCAAGAAAGGACTTAAGAAAAACTTTCTCCAGCCAATAGGAGGCTGCTATGTGCCACCAGCCAATGACAAAGCAGCATGAGAAAACCCCCTTCTGACCTATGACTATTTATAGAGTAGATCCGTCTAGCACCAGCAGTCTACTCCGACCCACTGCCATGATCCTATTCGGATGAATCCGGGAGAAACGTTGGCCACTTCAAGATTTCGACCTGTATCCATATTCGATACATTTGTAATGCCTTTCTTTTTGTTGTATGTTTTTAGTCTCTCACTTCTTACCTTGTTATTCTTCTATGCGTGTCCACAGCACCTCACTTTCTGCAACTGGTATATTCTTGAAGATAAATTATTTTAAGTATTGATATCTCTCAGAAGGCACATAGAGACGAGTTCTATAATTTCTTCACTTTAATAAAGAACTTAGTGTTATAAAGAGCAGTACAAAATTAACAGGTTACAGTGGTATAATTAACAGGTTACAATGGTATAAACGAAATCACTCTGGAGTAATTAACTTGACTCAGTCTATATGGGGAACACAAAAGCAAGGGGAGACGTACTCTCCCTTAGTGGACACAGTTCCAATCTGCTTCTCTCCTGTCGCTCTCCAGACTGTTGAACCCCTCAATTTCTTGTTATCTGCAATCTCCACCTCCTTCTAGTCCTATTGGAAGGATTTATCAGCAAGGCCTCCCCTTCAAATAGTTGATTGGAAAGGACTGTAGTGGGTGTGATTCAAATCTCTCCTTAGAGGACTTGATTGGAGGTGATCTTAGGAGGCCATTATTTCTCATGTGTTCTTTGCCTCTCTCTTTATTCTTATTTCTCTCTCCTTCTCTCTCCTAACTTTTTCTCTTTCTATCTCTCTCTCTCTCTCTCTCTTTTCTATCTAATTTCCTATCTATTTTACACCACAACATTAGTTAACAAAACACATCTTGCAGCATCCTTTGCTTTACTATCAGCCAGTTCATTTCCTTCTAGACCAGTGTGCCCAGGAATCCAATAAAACTTTACTGATATGTGGCGAACAGAAAGATAAAAAAACCATTCCTGAGCCTTTTGAGTTAAGGGATGGGTAGGGTTAAACTTCTTTAGACTTCTAAAACACTGCTTGAGTCGCTAAATATTCCCTGGATTTAAATTTCATATCAGATGCAAGATTTAAACCACCAACTATGGCTGTTGTTTCAGCGGTGAATTTGGATAAGGAGTCTGATAACTTTTTTATATAATTATAATTCCCCCCCTCACACACCACTGCACATCCTACTCCATCTTCTGATTTTGATCCATCAGTATAGATTTTCCTGTCATTTATATGCCTCTCATCATGCTCCAAGAACTTGTTTCTAACTTCTTCTGGATGATTTTTCTTCTCTATCTCTTTAATGCAGACATCTATCACTGGAATAAACCGTGGAGAGATAGCAGGATGTTTAACTTGTAGGATCTGCATTTTTATACTTTCATCCTCCAGTTCACCCAGCAGTCTGATTTGAAATGGTATTGAAGATCTAGATCCAAAAAGACATGACTCACACTGTTTTAAGAAATCAAAAGAAGGATTCTCCTTTGAACGTTTCAGCCATTATTTCATACCTAGCTCATGCCTCCTTAAGTCCAGTGGTAGCTGATGGGAGTCTACACAGATACTTTCAGTCGTTGAAGTTCTATATTATGCACAACGTCCAATTCCATAAGTTAAGTCTTTGAAGCAGATGAATATACTTGGCAGCCATAGTCTAACTTAGATAAACATACTGCATTATAAAGCCTTAACAGTGATTTCTTATCACCACCTCAATTAGAATTAGATACAGGCAGTCCCGGTTATCAGCAGCCTCGGTTACCGGTGATCCGGTTTTACGGCGCTTGTCTAGCGACGACGATAACCAGATTTTCGTCGCTGATAACCGGTTATCGGCGCTGATCGCCTCTTATCGGCGGCGCTGATCACCGGTTATCGGTGCCGCTAACCAGGGATCAGTACTATTATCGCTGATTTTCAGTTAGCAGCGATTTTCAGTTGTCATCATGCCGTCGGGAACGGAACCCCACCGATAACCGGGGACTGCCTGTACTATTTTTAAAATATTTAGTGAGCTCTTCTCTTTCACTTTTAACTGGTCAATATAATTATTCCAAGTGACTTTTCATCAAAGATCATTACTAAAAATTTTATTTCATTAGAGTAAGGTAAAATAATTCCATTTAAGGTAATAGTTGGAATGGTT